>NC_133619.1:476418391-476438391 GCF_048593235.1 Sminthopsis crassicaudata | reverse complement strand
CCTTTAGCCACCTCCTGCAGAGTTAAACACACGGAGGTAATTTATCCCCATTGTCGCATTAGAATCCCAGACAGTGCAGTCTTCCTGCGTCCCTCCCACAACTTTGGCTGGTCAGAGAGGGCCCAAAGCTCCCTCCAGTGGCAACCAAACCACACAAAAATACAACCAACCCAAGCTGCATTTGTTTTCTTATTCCAGAGTTTCAGATTGGGCTTAACTTTAAACAAACGAAACAAAAACCATTGGAAGGACTTCTCTGTCATTGCAGTCCTCTCCATTTGAGCAGTGGTGTCTCCAGACAATAAAAAAAAAATAAGACAATTAGGAATAAAATGGCAGAATAGTGATAGGAAATAAAAGAGAATGAAAATTCCATCTCCATGAAGCAAAATAGCTAATATTTTATGCTTAAAATTCCTCCTAAAAGAGATTTTTGACTTGTCTCTTAGGATAAAAGCTAATGTTTATATTGCCTTTTAAAGTTTATGTTTTACATAGATCCTAGGCTAGAGCTGAAAATCAGAGACTGTCTAGTCCTAGTCAACTGCTTCATTTCAGTAATGAGGAAACTATGGCCAAAGGAAATTAGGTGATTGGCCCACATGTTCACAAACGTAATAAATTTCAGAGGTGAGATCTGAACCCAGGGTCCTTTGACTGTATATTGTAACATGATGAGCTCATGTCTTTATAATCCTTGTTATTACAAACACCTCCATTTTCCCTGTCCCAACATTCCCAGGACTTTAGAATAAAATGAGCAAGTTAAAAATTACAACTTACATGCTTTAAAGAAAAAAAAAAAAGATATATCAGAGAGCAAACTTTAATACATATCATAAATTTCACAAAATCTCAAGCCAGGAATTACTTTTAGAAACTTTAACCAATACAATTGAATTAAATGAAACTGAAGCAGTATGAGATAACTGTAATTTCATATCTCCTTTATTTTTAATTCATTTTGTATAAGCAGAAACCTCATATACTGAATTTTTAAGACTGCCAGGAAACACTTTCCTGTGGCTAGAGAGAACAATGTTAGTGTAGTTTTATCTTTTAGTTCCTTAATAAAATATATAAATATGCAAAAAGAAAAATTTGAGAATTGTACCCATATAAGTCAGGCAATTAGCTCTTCTGATGTTATATCTATCCTGTAATTTACTTTGCCAGGGTAGACATCTGTGCTGTTAATTATGCACACAGATCTATTACACAATATCCCCAACATGCCAAAGCAGAGGTGAGGTTTCAGGTACCACTGAAAATGGTTAAGAAAGAGAGAAGGAAGAAGAGAAGAAAAGAAATATCAATTTCTACTTCCTAAGCATTTGACCAAAATATATGTAAAACCTACAAAATTCAGCTAAGGTTATTTTGTATTTATCTGTCCCTTCCACTCAACAAGAAACTCTAAAAATAATAATTCACATTTCTAAAGCCTTTTATAACTTGCAAGGAGATTTCTTTAGAAAAGCTGAGAGAGCATGTAGCACAAGTCACATTATCCCCATTTTATACATGAAAAAATTGAGGCTAAGTAAATTTACTGAGTTATCCACAATTATACAGTTAATAGATGTCAAAGCCAGGTTTAAATTTAAGTCTTCTGATATTAAGTCTATGGCCTTTTCCTGATTTACTCCATGAAGGAGTAAAATTTGATAAAGACATTGTAATTTGAACAACTTATAACCAAACTTAAGTAAACTTGAAACCATAATATAGATTTAGAACTAGAAGGGAATTTATAGCTTATAATATCCAGTCCTCTCATTTAAAAGATAAGGAAACTGAAGTCCAGAGAGTTTAAGGGATCTGACAAGGTCACCCAGATAGTGATTGACAGAAATGAAATTTAAAAAAACAGATCCTTTGACTCTAGATTGAAAACTCTTTTCACTGTCCATTATGAATATTGCAAAGGACTTCAGAGATTCTCCAATCAATGATGCAAGCTGTTGTCATAGGAATAATGAGTATGGGATCTCTCCTGTTAAAAGGTTTTCAAAAGATAATGGGAAAGGATTTAGAATTACTGAACAAATTATTCCCGGAGAAGCTTTGCAGTGAAGAGTGTGGGATCTGAGACAAAGACTTTTGAGAGACCAAATGCACAAGACTCAAGGCCCAAGTAGCCCAAAAGAAACATTCTGAACATTCAGAGTCAAATTAGATAGGAAGTTTTGGCCAGTAGAATTTATCTCAGGAGAACTAGCCTGCTAGTCACCAATACTGGAGAGAACATAACCAGGGGGGCTCAAGGAATAGGATTAGCAAAAATGCTCCTATCCTTTAGGGACCTCTAAAACCCTCGTGGGAAAATATAGCTGGCTACAGTGTGGTAGAATATAGCCAGAACATAGTCACTACTTTAGATGAGGAACAAGATTTTTATCTGCCAAGGTTTTTTTGAATCCAGACTCTTGTCATAAAACATCTTAATTATTCCTCCCAGATTTGCTTCAGCTGCAAATCTAACCAACATACAATCTCTCTTTATCTAAATCAAAGGACCAAGCATAGAACCCTGAGGGCACTCTCTCTTCCAATATAATAGCAACACATTGGTGTTACTGTTGTGGCCTAGTCATTCAGCCACCTTTCATTTCATCTACCTGTACTACTCTCTAGCCCACATTATTCCATATCTTCACAAAGACAAGGAAAGAAACTTTGTGAAATGTCTCACTAGAATATCAGTAAACTATAATTACAGTTTTTTTCCTGCCATACCAGTTTAATAATCTTGTCAAAAAATGCTGAACCTTTGGGATCACTGTCTCTGTTTTTAGATGTGAGCTAGCAATCCTTTTAATAATGGATTTTAGACATGGAAATCAAGTTCACTGGTCTATAGTGTTTTGTCTCTCTGTCTCTCTCTTTTTATTTCTATCTCTCTGTCTCTGTATATATGCGTATTTCTTTCTGTCTCTGTCTCTCCATCTCTCTCCTTCCCTTCCGTCCTCTCTCCCTCCTTCTCTCCCTCCCTCCCTCTCTCTCTCTGTCTTTCTGTCTCTGTCTCTTTCTCTCTCTGTCTCTGTCTCTATCTCCGTCTCTCTCGCCCTCTTTTTGAAAATAAAAACATTTTTCTTTCTTCTGTCCTATATGACCTCAATTCAGGAAACACTATTAAGGCCAGAAAAGATGCAAAATAAGTGAGAAGCAGAACTCTATTTAGAATCACTAATATCGAGATGGTTACGGAAAAAAAATTTATTCAATTCCTGGTATGCTTATCTGGCTGATTCCTTTCTCCATTAGTAATATTTGCCACTTATTTCATGATATGTTTAATTTTAAATCATGAAAATTAACATATAATCTCAAACAATAGATATTCCAATCCCTGGAATTTAGACTTTTAACTATTCACAGAAGATTTTATTCCTGTTTTTCTGGTTTATACATTTCAGTGAGTGGCAGCAATTTGGCAGATCAAGGCAATGTGAAATTACATGAGTTCTCAAAAAACTAGGCCTATTTTTGGGGGGTACAGATTACACCTACAATGATCAATCATGTTATTTTTTGTTTTTACAATGAAACCTTCCCAATAAGTAATGACTACCTATCGCTGAACTTTCCTAATGGGAATCATTTTATCTATGGCATTCAGCTCAAAGGGGATCAAACTTGGGTGGGAAACTTTTCAAAAGATCCTACTATTGTTCCACTCAGGGCGTCAAATTGCTCTGAGTTTGCCCCTGCCAAATCTATTATAATGACTTACATTTATCCAGCACTTTTTATTCATCAGGATCCCACAGTACTCTCCAAACTCGATATTCAGGAAGGGAACATTATACCATTATTATGCAATCAACTTAGGGTGAAAGGTACAGCTAACAGTAGAGAGCAGTTTACAATTCAATGCACACATGAGCAAATTCTCCCATTTTAGAAGGTGGGGCAAAATAACTCTCCCTAGTTGGCTTCCAATAACTACTTTCTGGAAAGCAAAGCAATGTTTCTAGGGTGGGAATCTAAGATCCTTGCTGGAACTGATCCCAAAACGGAAAAGTAGAACACGAATCTCCCAGACGTTAATGTCTGACATGTCCTAAAAAAACAATAGCAACAACTCAGCCCTTTTCATGTTACCTGCTCCCAATTAATTTAGTCTTGAATTGCATTAAGGAAGATTTTGGGTCCAAAAGATGAGAGTCCTATCATACATACTCTCTCCTCCTCTAGACATATTATAGGATATAATGCTTCTGTCTCCAAGTAATTGAAAGATTATCATATGGAAGAGGGGAAAAGGCAGTTGTCTTTAACATAAGAGGGTTGGCCCAATGGGTATAAGTTATAAAGGGAAAGAACTTGCTTTGATTTAAAGAAATACTTCATATCATTTAGAACTTTACAAGAGGGGAAGCTGTCTTTAAGAGGTAGCAGATTTCTCTGGATGGAAGTCTTCAAATGAAGATAATTATTTATCAGGATAATTAATGCAGGTATGTTATAGGGGGAATTCTTGTTCATGAATGAGTTGAACTAAATGACTTACCAGGTCACTTATAATTCTGAAATTGTATCATCCCAATCTTGTATTTGATTCACTTTATGAAAGAACAAATGCACTTTGTGAAGATGGGCTACCCCACTTTCTCTCCAGTGCCTATGTTTTTCCTGAAACTTTTCTCACCAAAATTTGCCCACATAAAACCCAGTTTCATAGCATGACCATCATATTATATAGAATGTTAGAATAGGAGGAAATGAATCCAGGGCATCTTAATCCCAGTCTAGTTTTCTGTCACCTAATCCCAGTTTGGTTTTCTATCACCTACACTAGGCTTCCTCTATATATTGACTTTTATTTACTTTGATTTCATTACCTCATCACCACCATCCTCCATACTGTGAAAGGGCTATAGAACTGAAAGGGATCTTAAAGCTCATCCGACAAACTCTACAAATGAGGAAACAGAAGTTCAAAAAGTTTAGATGATTTGTGTAAGTTCATAAAGCTAGTTAGTAAAAGTAATGGGATCCGGTCCTGGGTCTCCTAGTCACAGGAACCTTTCTGCTCTATCTTTTCCCAACTTCCCAGGCTCTTTTCCTTTCGCCTCTTCTCCTAGTTCCCTTGGTTTTTCCCAAAGTCTCAAATGTACATAAGGGACTAAATCCTACTTTATTGTTGAACAGAAACCAATAGAAACCTGTCATAGAATCAGAGAAGAGGTTGTGATAAGTTGGAAAAGCTACATATACAGGTGTAATTATTTTATCAGTAGTGTGTTGCTATCATGGAATCAAGGAAGAGGTTGTGATAAATTGGAAGAGGCACATATGCAGCTCTATCACTTTACCTGCAAACCATCTTCCATTCAATGAATTTACTGCAACAATGGCTTCAGCAATTGAGGAGCACTTCACATACATACTGCTCTGAGCTAAATTTTTGTCAGCATAAATATGGATGACTCCTCCAGCCTTGTTACATTCTTCAACTACATTATCTTTGATCTCTGTATCCCAGCCAAGTACATCTTCCATTTTAGAGTTAAACATACTGGAAAGCTGGAAACACTGTGTTGCCATCATCACATACTAGAAAATTATGCTGTTTTCTCTTGGGAATGTGATCCTACATTTATAATTCAGAAATAAAATGCTATTATCTTTGTGTTTATTCATAATTCATACTATACACTAGATCAATGGTGTCAAACTTAAGCAAGCCACCTGTAAAACTCCTGAGTGCAGTCGAATCAGATTAGCTTGTAATGTGGAAATGTTTAACCAAATAAATAAAAATGCTACATGGATGATGTTGAGTTTCCATTTTCTAATTCAACTTATATCCTACAGAGATCCATTTCCTCTTAAGTTTGAAAACACAACTTTAGATATCCTTTACGAGACCCAAAGTTTCTGGAAATCATGAAGCCACAGGGGAAGAAAACCACTGATATTTGAAGGAAATTAAAAGTTGTTATATAAATTATGAATCTACTTAACTATAGCCATCATCAAGAACCCAGTTCTCCATGTTGCCCATGAGTACAATATGAGACTTTGGCAAATTTCTTGCAAAAATCAAAGTATTCTGTGTGTATGACATTCCTTTGATTCGCTAGTCAAGGAATCCTATTAAAGATGAACTTACATTAGCTTTTCATGAGTTCTACAAATCCACAAAAGCTTCTGAGATAAACAAAGTCCTTTCAAAATACTCAAATAATTTGTTTAATCAACTATTCTAGAATTTTGCTCAAGAATAGGTCATCAGCATATAGTTTATAGATTAATTTTTAAAACTGGCTCCAATTTCCTGGTACCACTTTTGCTATTCATGATTAGACTAGTAAGAATTTAATTATGAATTGTAGACATTTCAATAATTCAATGAATATGTGACACCAGTGACATGGATATTAACTCCCAGGCTTCAATTAAGGGATAGAAAATTATGGCCCACAGGGCAAATCCAGCTAAGAATGGTTTTTACATTTTTAAATAGTTATATTTTAAAACAATTTTTAGCTGAGGGGCCATATAAAAATAGGTGGCAGGATAGATAGATAGCATAGATAGATAAATAGCCAGCCCTCAGGCCATAGTTTGCCAATCTCTGATTTAGATCAGAACCCCTCTCTTCCTTTTCATTCTATATGACTTTGATTCCTATTCTCCCATAAATTCTCCTCACCAGTTCCAGCCAATATGCTAGAGCCTTTCTCTAAATTTCATGGCATATATAGTTACCAATAGTGAACACTGGTTTCCATTCATTTACCTCTAACCTTGCTATATGACTGAATGATCTCCTTTAATAATCATACATGTGTTTGATGATATTCTTTTTGGGCCACTTCTCCTGTTCAACTCTTTATGTGATGATGATGATAATGATTATGAAGAAGATGATGATGATGATAGCTAACAGCTCTATTATGCTATGAAGTTTGCAAAGCACTTTACAAATATGGTCTCATTTGATATTCATAAGGACCCTGGGAGGCAGGTACTATAATTTCCCTCTTTCTACAGTTGGGGAAACTGAGGCAAACAGAGGTTAAGCGACACACTGAGGATCCCACAGCTACTAAGTGTTAAAGGGCAGATTTGAACTCAGACATTTCTAATTCCAGATCTAATATTGTCTACTTGCCCTATGATATGCTTCAGCCTCTTTACTCCCATCCCTAACAATGTGTTTCTTTATTTCCCTTTGGGGGACCCAAAAGTTCAGTTCTTCGTAGACTATATATAGTTTTCCGTGACTCATCAGAACATCATCAGAATACTGATATAAAAAAGATGAGCCTATATACCAGGGAAAAGCTTAAGGCTATTAATTCTACCCTGTTCTCTTCTCTCAAGTCTCCTGGCCAATTATCCTCCCATCTCCAAATGTTTATTAAACATCTCAAACCGAATGTTCCATAGACAGTTTAAACTCATCATGTCCAAAATGGAACTCATTATCTTTTCCCCCAAGACCTCACCTCTCCCCAAATTTCTCATTACTGTTAAAAGGCATTATTGTTCTCCCAGACATCCATGTTTGAAACCTAGGTGCTTCACTCTTTCCCACCCCTCATCTCCAATATATTCCAAGATCTGTGGATTTTATTTTTATGACTTTCATACAAGTCCCTTCCTCTCCTCTGACACTGGCTTCCCCCTGGTATAGTCCTTCTCATTTATCCATTGTGCTATCTTACAGCTCCTAAATTCCCTTTTTCTATAAGAAATCTCTAAATCTTCCTTAATACTAGCTAGTGCCTTCCTTCTATGGATTATTTGTATTATTTATTTTTATATATGATATACTTTATTTTATTTTGTTTATTATTTTATATTATCCTGCTGTAGTTTGTCTGCACATGGTTGTTTGCATGTTGTCTCTACCATGAAAATGTGAGCTTCTTGAGATCAGAGTCTGTTTACTGCCTTTCTTTGTATCCCCAGCACTTATCACAGTATCTGGAACATAGTAAATGCTCAATAAATGCATATTGACTGACTAAAAGCACTCCATTATTTCCCAAATGCAATCGAGCCCATTTTTGTTTTTAATTCTGGACCCAACTTACTGTCTGCTTGCAGTACCTGACTATGATATATGCTTTGGCAGATCAACTCAATATTTATCCATCCAAGTACACAACATAATCTGAATAAAAGGAATTTATCAGAGTGGATGGTTGAGTCAAAGGTTTTTGTTTATTTTTGTTTTAGGGATTATGACCACTTTGCTCTAGGATTTTTTGCAGTCAGCACAATGTAATCTGCAACCAGTGGCATGGGGAGGACATCACCCTTTTCCATATAGATTCTAAACTGGACATCATCCATGACAGAAGCAAACCTGGTAGAGAATAAACATGTCCCTCTTTTATACCTCAGTTGAGATTCATAATCAGAGAGACATTGAACATAGTTCTCTCTGTTATTACATGTTTTCAAAATGTTTTGACATCTGTATGGTAGATACTTTATTGGAGGAAAGTCTTCAACATTGCCTTTTTGGACCAAATTCCCCTCTTACATTTTTTAGAAATATAGTCCATAAACAATTCTCAGTGAGATCCTATAATCTCTATGCCTTCTAATCAATGATAAGATTGTAAAGATGTAGTCTGCTATAGAATATAATTTATATGATGAGCAGAATGCTCTCAGAAAAACCTAAAAAGTCCTCTATGAGCTCATGCAAAGTGAAATGTACTATGTACAAAGTAATGGCAATGTTGTGGGATGACTTGCTGTGAATGACTTTGCTGTTCTCAGCAACACAATGATCCAAGACCACTCTGAAGGACTTATGATGAAAAATGCTATCCATGATCAGAAAAAAAGAATGACTGTGTTTGAATACAGATTTAAACATACACTTTGAACCTTTATTTTTCTTAAGGGTTTTTTTTGTTGTTTGTTTTTTTGTTTGTTTGTTTTGTTTTGTTTTGTTTTTGTTTTTGTTTTTTGTTTTTTGCGGGGGAGGAGAAGGGAGATCTATGGGTTTTTTGCAACATGATTTTTGTGGAAATATTTTGCATGACTTCTCAATAGGAAAAGAAGAAAATCTGGAATTCAAAGTTTTAAAAATAAATGTAAAAAAGATATTTTATATGTAATTGGGGAAAATAAAAATTAAACAATTAAAACATTTTAAAAGGAATGTAATTTATAAAAGCCTCCTCTTCCTTTTTAATATCTTCTTTGGGAATACTTTAAATATCTATGTAGACTATTGTCACAAAGATTTTCTAAAGCTAGGAATGGCAGCTTATAGGTTGATAGTTATTGATATTCTCTCTATTGCATTTTTTTTTCTTTTTTTGGTAATAGTGGGATCAGCTAACCCCTCCCAAGTTTGCTATCCACTTCTTTTTCAGATATTTTTAGCGAGGAGGATACAAAATCCTTCTCATTTTCAACTTAGTACCTTCAAAATTGTACTTTTGATATCATGGACCTTCTCTGAAAGCACCTGGTCTACACATGATGCTGTTCTCATCATTGTTTTCTTCAGTACCATTTCTACTTCCTCTTCCTCTTCCTGCACATTCCTACTTTTAATGCTTTTAGGACTTTGATGGTAAAGAAGGGTTCCCCTCTCATTGATGAAGAAAAAATTTTGGTTTTGAAATTTTGACAGATTTTTTGGGGTTCATGTGTTGTCTTTCTTTTCATTTTTATACTTAAATTATTTCAGCATATTATGAATTAACTGGATCTTACTGAGTTTTTTGTAAAACTATTTTCCTCTTCACTGCTTATTATTATGAGATGATATTGCTCATAATCTCTCAACATTCTTCTCCATATGATTTGACAAATAAGTCTATATTCTATAAGTATTGTCCTTGACTACCGGATGTGTATATGGGGTAAGAGTAGGGTTGTTAGAAAAACAAGTGTTTGTTGGTTAAGGCGGTCTCTGGGTTCTTTTGGCCTTCTTACTATATAGAATAGTTTACTTCAATTAAAATTCTTTAGAATGAGTGGTGAGGAGACCGTGAATGCTACAAATAAGTTTTTAGACTATAAGTATTAACTGCTTATACTCTAAATGTTAAATCCATGTCCAATAACCAATCAGGTGACATACCACCAGAAAATAAGAATTGTAGCAATATTGTCATTAGCATTATTAATGAACCTTAATATTGAAGGACACTGTAACTAAATGGAAAGATGACAATTCACAGATTCCCCATGAGGAGATTAATAAAGAAGTTGATTAAAATTGGTTTTTATCATGTTTAAAGGCAAAAAACCCCAACATTTCATTGTACATTTCATGTACATGATGAGTACTCACACATACACACACCCACACACACACACACAAAACACCATGAAAATATTTACCAACATCTGTTGCAAAAAATTAAAAGGTAAAGAAATGTTATGAAGATCTTGGCAAGACTTTCCCAATTAAATCATATGTGTACTTTTAAGGTTTGGTCACTTTAGTACAAATATAAAAGTAGGATAGGACAGTAAAAAATAAATTAGAAAAATACAGTTTAAAAGAAGAAATAAAAAAGATAAAAATTTATATACTATTCAAAGATTATACCTATACATTATGTATATACTTTCTTTGAAAAATGCACTGGTAAACATTGAAAAAAATCACAAAAAAAAATTAAATCTATCATGTTTCAACAGACAAAGACTAATTGCTAATGTGAAGGACATCCCTGAATCAGGTATCTATGCAGTCAGACTGACTTGTTACAGAAAAAAATTAATATGAAATTAGAAGAGAGGATAAACAAAAAGCATTTATGAAGACCCTATTCTATACGAAAGACTTGCTAAGAAAAGGTTGGGAATATAAACTGAAAAGTGATTCAGCCCATATCCTCACAGAGCTTACATTCTAATAAAGAAAGACAAAATGTATAGGGGAGTGAAAGTTAGAGAAGGAAGTTTTAGACTAGAACATCACAGTAATGGAAGTATTGATTTGATTACAGAGTAAGAAAAGAAAAGCAGGAAAGAGGTAGGACTAGGGGTTAAGTGCTCAGTGTCAGAAAAATGGCAAGATGCCTTGGGTGAATGTCTAGATGGGATATGAAATATCATTTACTCTAGAGCCAAATATATATAATGAGCTGAGTAATTTTGTACTCACTCATCAATCTAGACAGATCAATCTAACTATAGGCATTCCAAAATTGAGTAGATTAACTCAAATAAGAAAAAGAAATGGAATGCAATCAAAACAGCTCCAAACTGACCCAGTTAAACAAGGTTTTAAAAAAAAAATAGGAAATGGGTATTTAATAAATGCTTTTTGAATTAAATCAAAAGAGTCTAATAAACAGCTAATCCAACAAATATTTGACTAACTTGGCAAAAGAAATCTGTCAGGAAGGGATTATTTATAGATGGCAAAATCTTTAAATGCTTCTATTTGTAAATGATAAGTGCTAACTGCATCGTCACATAACATTATAAAGCTGATAACAAAGATATTTTATTATATCTGACTATCCATGGGGTGGGGGAGGAGGTGAAACAGCTGGAAGAAGAACATTTAGTGTCCAAGTCTATCATATGCATATGAATGGACAAACTATAAAGCTCACCTATCAGCATATGGATCTTGAACTTGTATTGCAGATGGGCAATGAGTTGTGCCCAAAATTGAACAAGAAGAAAAGAGTGAACTGGGTAGCTTTTGGGAAACTAAAAATCCTTTCAGTAACCCTAATCTTCTTTTCATCCTGAAATAATGATCTATATTTTGAATACAAGTGTTTTTATTTTTTGTGTGGTTGTATTCCACAAAACACTGCTGCCTCCAAGGATTCTAAGTTATGGCTAATCCAAAGGCCAATGGAGAAAAGCACAGAGGGTTACCCCCAAAAAAACACACCACAAAGAATTTTAAGGGAAAAGAAAAGAATGTCATCAAAGAAATATGTAAACAAAACAAAATAGGATGGTCCCTCACAAGAATGAAAGATAATGAATGGGTAGCCATTGCATGCTCCACTGGCATGCCCAAGAATCTATGATGTTATAATACAGTGAAGGAGTTATTCAACATATTGGTGAATCTCCTGTGGCAAACTTCTGTGTGGACCCAGGAGCACAGAATAGGTAAACATGGATGGGCTATGATCTGCATACTTGGAGGGAATACTCACAATGTGGAGAAATGAAAGATCCATTTCAATCTTTGAGTAATCTTCTTAAGGAAATGATAAGAATCAGGGCCCACTGGATTTTAGATTCATAGATTTAGAGCTAGAACATCCCTTGGAAGTTATTTAGTTCATCTCCTCATTTTACTAATGAAGAAACTGAGTCCCAAGGAAAAATGATTTGTGCACAGTCATACAAGTAGTTAAGAGCAGAGCCAAGATTAGTATCCAGATACTAAGTCCAACATACTTCTTCTATCATAACAAACTGCCTCTAATATTCTTTTAATTATGTCCCATCTTTCAGCTTAAATAGGTCAGACTAAAATTGTCTCAATCACATGCCATCTTTTCACATTTTTATTCTATCTTCTAATTCAGTATTGATTTTGTTATTTTTCTCTAACAAGTCAATGTTCTGACTCTTCATGGACTGCTGATTTGGAAATGACTCCTATATTTGTAACCATTCATTTCTATCAGAATATATTCAATTTCAATTGGAGGATGATATTATTCATTATATACCATGTTTAGGGCCTCCTGATTATCTTCTTGATGAAAGTATTCATTATATGTGTGCATGTGTGCATGAAGCTGCTATCTAAGCCTTATCCTAACAATTATAAAAATATGTGAATGCCAACAAAATGCAGCATAATGTGTTGAATTCTGTTATCATTTCTTCAAAGGAAAATGGAATGATCTTGTCATAAGGAAATTATGTAAAGCAGGATTTTGTTCTATTGAATTCAATAGAACTTTTTCATAATTAACAGACAATAAATACAATGGGATTTTATATTCTCTATATTTCAGTAAATGTAAAAAAAAGATATTTCATTGTAAAATATGACTTCCAAAAATACATGCTTCCCTACTAATACCCTCATTAAGTTGGTCTTGATTCATTTGAAAAAAATTATTCATAAAATTTGGTAGAGACAGGAAAATAGATATGTAATATGTAATTATTAATTTTCTTTCAGTTGCTTCCTTTCCCCCCAAATATACTGTCAGTGACTGACACAGACTCCATGTAGAGCATACTGGAGTCATAACAGAAGAGAAGGTCAAGTTCTTCTAAGAACTTGCTACCACATCAATTTGGTTGGGTTTGACAAGGTTATAGTAATAAATGGAGCAACTTCCATGTTCAAAACTCTCCAAAGGAGAAGATAGAGAAAAGGCCAAATTCTAAGATAAGTCACCTGGAAACTAAACCAAAATTCACAAAATCTGCAGAGGGAAGGACCTGTTCTTGTCCTGGACCACATTTAGGAACAAACAGGTTTTGAATACATCTTTGAAGAAGATGAGTGCAAGCAGAGTATCTTAAGAACAAAGTCCCAACCCAGTAAAAGAGCCTGGAGGTGTGAGAAAACATAAGAAAATGTCAAACTTAACAAAGAAATGTTATGGATTAACAGAAGTCCAAGAGGTTAATATAGGAGAATATGCTAATCCCATAAAAAGTTCAGGTAGTCTCAGAGAAAAGAATGACCAGAATAGAAAAGTACTTGGAAGAAATGAAACCAGAGATACAAAACATAGAGCTAAATTAAGTGAGAACTTTGAAGGAAAGAATAGGAAGGAGAATTGATATCTTAGAAATTTTATCTCCCAAAATATGCTTCCCCCTCTCCCCCAAAAAAGAAAAAATCAGAATGGACCAAAGAGCAAGTCCCTTGATAAAATAATTCATATTAAAACAAAATTAAAAGACTGGGGGAAAAAACAGAAGAAACTATTGGATACATACTATCAAAAATATATAACCAAAAAAAAAAATAGATTAAGGACAGAGCATACAAGAATTATCAAATTTCTGGAAACTCATAATTAAAAAACCCCAATCATGCCTGTAGATATCATTTTAAAAATCATTATTAAAAACTTCTCATAGAACCAAAGGACAAAGTGCAAATACAGAGAATCTACTAGTCACCTCCCAAAAGATATATATAAAATTATCAGAAATCTCATAGACAAAAATCTAGAGTTTCCATATCAAAGGAAAAGTACTAAAAAGAAAAGATAAAGGCTTACAGTCAAGAATAACAACTAGCAAAATTGGGGAGAATTGGATCTTTACTAGACTAAAATGCTTTTAAGCATTACTGATTAAAAAAGGAAAAGGGCTGGAGCTGAGTGTGTTTTGAAATGCAAACACAGGAGTCAATGGAAACTTGAAAAGGCAAATCCAATTAAACAACTGTTCAGTTGTATTTGCTATACAATGATTAAATTACTTTCTAATGTGTATTTGCTACACAACAATGGAATTTGTTTTTCAATAAAAGAAGAAACAAATGTCTTTTCAGAACCTTATTGTCTTTTAATCCTAGAAGTAGTTTTGCTTTGACTTAGTGGGCAAAAGGAAAAGGAAAAAAAGGAAGGGTGGGAAAGGAATAGAGTAGTGAAGAAAGAAGAAGAAGAAGAAAGCAGAAGAAGAAGAAGAAAGCAGAAGAAGAAAGCAGAAGAAGAAGAAGAAGAAGAAGAAGGAGGAGGAGGAGGAGGAGGAGGAGGAGGAGGAGGAGGAGGAGGAGGAGGAGGAGGAGGAGAAGAAGAAGAAATTTCCTACCTCATAAAATAGGTATGCATGAGATAAAGAATATACAAAATGAAGGAAGGAATATGGGGAATGGGAATCACATGAACCTTATTTTCATCTGAACCAGACAAAAATGGGTTGAACGCTCTCGCATATACTCATGCACAGAATTCGGTGTATAAACATATGAAATTCAACAAGAAAAGAGGTAGCAAGAAGAAATGAAGTGTCCAAAAAAAAAAATGCTAGGAAATGAGGAATTAGTCATAAACCCAAAAAACTCTCCCATGTTGGAAAATGGAGCTTGTAGGGGGAGGGAGGGAAGGGTTACTTTGTATATATTTATATTTATTAATTTTATATTTATTCTTAAATGTATCTGTCTCCCTCGTTAGATTATGAAATCTTTTCTAAATTGTAATTCTTTCATTTTTTTGTCCTTGTATTGCCATTACACAGCACAGAGTCTGGCATAAGACAGGCATTTAATAAATACTTGTTTATGGATTAATTGTGATCAGCTCATGGAGTAGGGAATAGAATAGAGGCAGCAAAGCAGAAACAGATGAGTTTATTTACAGATCATTAGAGTTAAGCACACTCCTCTTTCACCACCTTCTTTTTGAAGAGGGATTCCAGGGGCAAAGAGGGGAAAAAATAAATAGAAAAGGATGGGGAGAAATTAGCAAACACATCTGTAAATGTGAATATAAATGGATTAAAGCTTCTTTATCAGTATCAAGTCCCCATGAAAATAGGGTCCATCTTTTTACATAAATACTTTAATAGTTTCTGAGAAAAGGACAATGGGCCTTACCTGTGCATTAGGAAGATTCGTTTAGCAGCTGTGTAAAGGATGGATTAGTGAAATGAGAAAGTCCAGTCAAAAGTCTATTGCGACACTCCTGGCAAAAGATAATAAGGGATTGAACTGGGATAATACCTATGTGAGTGAAAATAAGGGGGCATATTTAGGGTCAATGATGAAGACAGAATAGAAAGGTCTTGGCAACAAGACTAACTTCTTCTGAATCAAAAATGAATATTACATAAAAAGGAGTAAAAAGGCACATGGTAGCAATGATAAGGCTATAACCAATAATCAATGAGGAAGTCCAAACAGTAATAATAGTAACAGAAATGAGTAAATAAATATATGATAGCAAGAGAAGATTGTGGCAAAAAATAAAGCATATCAAGTAGACAGCCAGAATCCTTACTGGTAGGCCCTAAAAAATGACAAGTGAAATCAAAGATCTCTAGCAAGTTAGGTGGTCCCTTTGTGGTGAGAAAAAGTTGGAAAGCTTTGATGGACAGGTATGGATAGATTTGGGATTTATGCCACTGGATGGAACTCCTGAGATCACAGTGAACCCATTTCAATACTTGAGTATGATAATTCAGATAAATAATAAGAAAAACATACCCTTCAATAAGTGAGCATATATTCTTTTAACATTTTTGTGGATCCCAAGGTCATGGGCTATGAGAAACAGGTTCCAACTTTCTTCTAATTCCAAAACTTTTAGATTTACCTCTTTTCTTCTCTGTTCTAAGTCTTTTGAGAAAGCAAATTGATAATTCCTTAGTTCTAATCTCTATAAGAAAAAGACATACTGAATCCCAATATTCTCTGACTTTGGAGGTTCATTCAGACTGCTACAGCTATGATCACCAATTCCAAATCAGAAGGAGGAGACCCACAAAGTAGGCACTGAACCTTTCTTCTTATGAAATGGCAGCACTAGTTGGAGACAGAAATGTACCTGCCTCTTTCATTTTATAATCATATTATATTGCTTTTACTTAATGCATAGATATTATAAAGATTTAACAATCCCATAACTTAATACAAATTACTCTTTTCATATGTAAATACTTTAAAAATCATCTTGGATGGGCATCTAGGTAGCGCAGTGGATAGAGCACCAGCCCTGAAGTCAGGAGGACCTGAGTTCAAATCTGATCTCAGACACTTAACACTTCCTAGCTGTGTGACCCTGGGCAAGTCACTTAACTCCAATTGCCTCAGCCAAAAAAAAAAAAAATAAATCTTGGAGGAGTAAAAACTATGCAGAAATAAGTGAGCATCTTTTCTTAAATACTATATTCCTCATTCTAAAAAAATCTTAATAAAAATAATTATTTTTCTTAGAAAACATAAAATAAAGCTTGAGGGGCAAAAAATCCCCCCAAACCTGGTTTTGCCCTGGTTTTTTTCCAGTTTTACTTTGAGCCTTCAAAGCTTTCTGTTATTTTTTCCACCTCTCCAAGTCAATGTGGTTAGAAGCTGCTTAAATTGTAGGCTGCTCAAGCGCAAAGACTTTTTCCATTTACTTGGTACAGCAGCTAGCCTGATAACTTTACAAATATGATGCTGCTGATGGTACTAAAATAGTTGTATATGAATCAGCGATGTGCCAATTTCTGGAACTGAGAGGCCTTGGAACTGTGTGTGCTTCTGTGAGTCTCTTACCAATAATCTTTTCTCATCTCTGGGCCTGAGTGTGCAGCCATTAGAAGGGACAGTGAAACATGCCAGTTTAATTTTAAATCAAACAAATGATTGCACATTTTCCTCCTGATAATGGCCTCTGGAAAGATCATCATCATTTGAGCAAATTTCAAAGTCTCTGCCAAGAATAACTTTTTGCTCATATTGGACAGTGAGAATAGATAGGACAGAAGGAAAAATCTCCCAATTCTCTCCCAGCTCCTGGTGTTGTTATTGGAGTTAGTGCTTAAATAATTCACTGCGTGCAAATAAAAAAGACCCATAAGGTATTTTCTTACATACAGCTGAGCTCATCCCCATTCTGTCTCTGTAACTGAAGCCAAAGATGTGAGTTCAATAGCCTCAAACCATAGAAAAATCAATCCATCTGACCAACATGTGATACGTGTTGCTCTCAAATGCATATATTGTATGTACATGGTGCGTAGAGGCCTTGATAATTTTATATGGTAGGGGCTGACCAAGTCTAGCCCATTTTCTCAGCACACTGAGAGCTGTATAATTGAGAGCCGTGCAGGACAGCATTTACAAAGAATCACAGCCAATCATCAAGCATTTGTAAAAGCCAGATAAAGTAGAAGTATAATGCTATCTTCATTCTAGGACAAATTGAAAATATATGCTTGTGAGGAAATCTAGGAATAAAAGGGGTGAGATGAAGCATGATGGAGAATATTTAGGTGAAGGTCAATGGAGTTAGAAAAAGAAATAACATTGTCATTAGAGCATATTTCAGACCACCTGGCATAAATGAGGTTCAGGAAACAGAGACATGCTGAAGTAAAGAAGGAAGTGGGGGGGGGAGCTTCAATCATCTGAACATCAATTGGATTACTCTCTGCCCAAAGAAAACCAACTAAAAACATCTTGACTTTCTTTCATGAAAAATGAATCCTTATCAAAGTGAAGGAATCATATTCATCCAGACTTGGTTCTCACAAAGATGGTGCAAATCTGGAAAAGAGAGATTGTTGGGTTGTCAAGATGAGAAAAATCCTGACCTGCTACAACATTAAGAACACCAATCTCCATGGTGATCATTTTCAATGTTAATATATTTCCAAAATGGAGAGGGTTCACCGTGGCAACGTTTCAAGTCACACAGGAGGAGTTCCCTGTGTGTGTGTTTTTTTTTTTCAAATCTGCTCTAGTAAGTGACCAGACATCATAATTCAATTCAATGTGACAAACATTTATTGAGCACATACTCCATGCAAAATAAAGCATCACGTGAGATGTAAAGAGTAATAGAACTTAATGAAGAGTTGCTTAGAGTAACTAATTTATTCTAAGTTATACTAAGAGTGAATTAAATGCTTGCATGACCTAACTTCCTTCAGGGCTCAGTTTTGGGGTCACTTCCTGCACAAAGATTGTCCTGATCTCCCAAGTTGTTTATGTTTTCTCACTTTTATCGTTACTTTTTAAAATTTAACCAGATAAATTCCCCCAATGGAATGTAGGCAACAAGGTCGCCCAGTGTTTAGAGTGCTAAGCTTGGAGTCAGAAAGGCCTAAGTTCAAATCTACCACAGTGCTGACTTGCTAAGTGACCCTGGGCAAGACTCAACTTCGGTTTGCCTAAATTTACAGAGAAGGAAATGGCAAAGCATTCTAGAGTCTTTGTCAAGAAAACCTCATGGACAATATTAGTATGCTATAGTCCACAGGAATATGGCTTAGGTTTACAATCCTAGTCAGAGGCATTAGACTAAATATCACTAATGCAATGTCAGCTCCTTGAGGGGGCTGGCAACACAAAAAAATTAAACAGGCCGACCTTCAAGGATTTTACAACCTGACCCAAGGAATGCCGTGCTCAGAGTAGAGAAGCTTTTATTAAATACCTGTCCTAGGCACTGCAGATACAAAGGCAAAAATCAAAGAAATAGGTTCTATAGAATATATAATAAAGTCAAAGGAAAACTCTAGACAAAAAGTTAGGAGAAATTTGAGGAGAGGAGGATAATTATCTATTTGGAGGATTAATGAGGGTTTTATGGGGAAGGTGTCTACAGAACTGGGCCTTAAGTGAGGAAAAGGTTTTTGATAAACAAATTTTTGAAGGAATGCATTCAAGGTGAGCAAATACACAGAGGCAGGAACAAGCAGGACAAGATCAGTGGTCCAATGTGACTGGAACTTGGAGTTCAGGAAAGGAAATAAATCAGGAAAAGTAGGTTGGAGTCAAACTGTGAAGGAACTTAATGGGAGGCTAAGGAGTTTATATTTCATCCCCTAGCTACAGGGGAATCACTGACAGTATCTGAGGAAAGGGATAATGGCCACACCTGTGCAATAGCAAGATTGTTTTTGACTGCTGTATAAAGAATGGGTTGGTGAGGGGAAAGAGACCACAGAGGGAGACCCAATCAGATGATCATTACTGTAATCCAAGCCAAAAATAATAGGGGCCTGAAGTAGAGTAATGACTGTATGAGTGAAGATGAGAGGACAAATTTGAGATAATTTGTGAAGGCAGAATAGGATGGCCCTAGCAACCGAAAGGATAGGAGTGGGGGTGGGGGTGGGGGGAGAGAGAGGGAGAGAGAGAGAGAGAGAGAGAGAGAAAGAGAGAGAGACAGAGAGACAGAGACAGAGAGAGAGACTGAGAGAGAGAGAGACAGACAGAGAGAGAGAGACTGAGAGAGAGAGAGACACAGAGAGAGAGACAGAGACAGAGACAGAGAGAGAAACAGAGAGACAGACAGACAGAGACAGACAGAGACAGAGACAGAGAGAGACAGAGACAGAGAGAGACAGAGAGAGAGAGAGAGAGAGACAGAGAGACAGAGACAGAGAGAGAG